>NC_067404.1:83006338-83026338 GCF_016432865.1 Antechinus flavipes
TATAGAGATAGATATAGATATTACATAAAACTATATATTCTATATATAATTATAGAATATACAGTCATACCCTCCTCCTTTCACGCTCCTCTATGGAGACTTCCCTCAGGCCCTCCACTTCCTTCAGGCTTCCTAGTCCCTCATCACCTCAATATATATAGATAGATAGATACATATATATATATATATATAGATAGATAGATAGATAGATAGATAGATAGATAGATATAACATATAAGTATATGGCTTTTACATAATTATATAGTTATACCCCGCTCCCCTCAAGGTCCCCTACTGAGTCTTCCCTCAGGCCTTCCTCTTCCTTTATGCTTCCCAGTCCCTCATCCCTTCTCTCTCTCTGTGTCTTTCTCTATATATGTTATATATAGAGAGATAGATATAGATATTACATAAAACTATATATTCTATATATAATTATAGAATATACAGTCATACCCTCCTCCTTTCAGGCTCCTCTATGGAGACTTCCCTCAGGCCCTCCACTTCCTTCAGGCTTCCTAGTCCCTCATCACCTTAACACACACATATACATATACTGTGTGTGTATATACATATACATGTGTGTGTGTGTATATATGTGTATATATATATATGTAAATGTTATGCACATAACTATATAGTTATACCCACTCCTCTCAGGGTCCTCTACAGAGCCTTCCCTCAGTCCATCCCCACCTTTTTTCAGACTTCCTAGTCCTTCATCCCCTCAATACACACACACACACACGTATATATCGATATAACATATAAATTTATGTTATTTATATAACTGTATATTTATATCCCCCTCCCCTCAAGATCCCCTACTGAGCCTTCCCTCAGGCCCTCCCTCCCCTTCCTTTAGGCTTTCCAGTCCCTTATCCCCTCTCTGTCTCTCTGTCTCTCTCTCTATATGTGTTATATATATATGCATATATGTATATATAAAATATAAAACTATATGTTCTATATATAATTATAGAACTGTACAGTCATACCCCTTTCCTTTCAGGCTCCTCCAAGTAGAACTGAAGCCCCCCCACTTCTTTCAGGCTTCCTAGTACCTTATTCCCTCAATATATATAAACATATATATATATATATATATATATATATATATATATATATATATATATATAACATATAAGTATATGTATATATATAGTTATATAGTTATATCCCCCTCCTTCCTGTCTCTGTCATGGAGCCTTCAGTCAGGCCCTCCCCTTCCTTCAGGCTTCCTAGTCCCTCATCACCTCAATATATATAGATATACATAAATATATATATATATATATATATATATATATATATATAATATATATATAATATATATATATAAATATATATAGAAATAACATATAAGTATATGTTATTTATATAAGTATATTGTTATACCCTTCTCTTTTCAGGCCCCTCTGGAGCCTTATGTCAGGCTCTCTCCTTCCTTCAGGCTTTCCAGTTCCTCATCTCCTCTCTCTCTTTATATCTCTATCTTTCTACCTAGATATATAATGTGTATATAGATATAACATGTAACTATATGTTATATATATACATAAATATATACGTATACTCCTCCTTCTGTCAGCCTCCCCAGCTGGGCCTTCTCTCAGGCCCCACCATGGAGCCTTCCCTTGGGCACTCCCTTTCCTTCAGGCTTTTGAGTTCCCCTCTCTCTCTCTCTCTTATATATATATAGGTATAACATATAACATATATAACATATGTTATATATATAATTATGGAGTTATACCCCCCTCCCCTCAGACTCCCCCATTGAGCCTTCCCTTAGGCCCTCCCCTTCCTTCAGGCTTACCAGGCTTTCATCCCCTCTCTCTTTCTCTCTGTCACTGTCTCTGTCTTTCTCTCTCTATATGATATATATATATATATAAAACTATATGTTCTATATATAATTATAGAACTATACAGTCATAACCCCCTCCTTTCAGGCTCCTCCACTATATATATCACATATAAGTAAATGTTATATATACAACTATACAGTTATACCCACTCCTCTCAGGTCCTCTACAGAGCCTTTCCTCAGTCTGCCCCCCCCCCCTTTCAGGCTTCCTAGTCCTTCATCCCCTCAATATATACATACACACACACATACATATACACAATGTATATATAGATATAACATATAAGTATATTGTTATACCCTTCTCTTTTCAGGCCCCTCTGGAGCCTTATGTCAGGCTCTCTCCTTCCTTCAGGCTTTCCAGTTCCTCATCTCCTCTCTCTCTTTATATCTCTATCTTTCTACCTAGATATATAATGTGTATATAGATATAACATGTAACTATATGTTATATATATACATAAATATATACGTATACTCCTCCTTCTGTCAGCCTCCCCAGCTGGGCCTTCTCTCAGGCCCCACCATGGAGCCTTCCCTTGGGCACTCCCTTTCCTTCAGGCTTTTGAGTTCCCCTCTCTCTCTCTCTCTTATATATATATAGGTATAACATATAACATATATAACATATGTTATATATATAATTATGGAGTTATACCCCCCTCCCCTCAGACTCCCCCATTGAGCCTTCCCTTAGGCCCTCCCCTTCCTTCAGGCTTACCAGGCTTTCATCCCCTCTCTCTTTCTCTCTGTCACTGTCTCTGTCTTTCTCTCTCTATATGATATATATATATATATAAAACTATATGTTCTATATATAATTATAGAACTATACAGTCATAACCCCCTCCTTTCAGGCTCCTCCACTATATATATCACATATAAGTAAATGTTATATATACAACTATACAGTTATACCCACTCCTCTCAGGGTCCTCTACAGAGCCTTTCCTCAGTCTGCCCCCCCCCCCTTTCAGGCTTCCTAGTCCTTCATCCCCTCAATATATACATACACACACACATACATATACACAATGTATATATAGATATAACATATAAGTATATGTTATTTACATAACTATATAGTTACACCTCCCTCTCCTCAGGCTCCCCTTCTGAGCCTTCCCTCAGGCCCTCCCCTTCCTTCAGGCTTCCAGTCTCTCATCCCCTCTCTGTCTTTCTCTCTCTCTGTTATGTATATATAAATATTACATAAAACTATATGTTATGTATATAATTATAGAACTATACAGTCATACCCCTCTCCTTTCAGGCTCCTGTATGGAGACTTCCCTCAGGCCCTCCCCTTCCTTCAGGCTTCCTAGTTCCTCATCTCTTCAATACACACACACACACACACACACACACACACACACACACACATACATACATAATGTATATATAGATACAACATATAACTATATGTTACATATATACCTATATAACTATATAGTTATACCCCCCCTCCCCTCAGGCTCACCTACTGAACTTTTCCTCAGACCTTCCCCTTTCTTCAGGCTTTATAGTTCCTCATTCCCTCTTTCTTTATATATATTTATATATATATAATGTGTATATAGATATAACACATAACTATATGTTTTTTATATATAAATATAAATAGTTATACCTCCCCTCCTCTCAGCTTCTCCAACTGAGCCTTCCCTCTGGCCCTGCCCTTCTTTCAGGCTTTTCTGTCCCTCACCCTTTCTCTCTCTCTCTTTGTCTAATGTATATATAGGTATAACATATAACTATATGTTATTTATATATAAAATTATGTATTTACAACTCCTTCCCACCAGACTCTCGGACTGAGCCTTCCCTTAGGCCCTACTCTTCCTTCAGGCTTTTTGTCCCTTGTCCCCCCCCCAAAAAATACATACATACATATATACACACACACACATACATGTATGTATGTTATCTATATCTATATCTATATCTATATCTATATCTATATCTATATCTATATAACTATAGCTATATATCTATGTCCCAGCCATGAAATCTCCAATTGGAAGAGATGAGGAGGGTCTTCTGATCCTAGGGCAAGACACACCTACTGATATCCCACAAAAGTTAACCTAAGCAGAAGGAAGCCTCCCTTTGCCTTAATTCTTTGTTAAGATAACAAAATGGAAGCTCTTGGGAATGATTTGCCTTTGTGTCTCTCTCCAGGGCCTGGCCTACACCCAGCCCTAGAGTCCCATTAGTTGGAAAAGTCTGGATGCCCGAGTGAAATTCTGGAAACTTCCTCTGAGTGATTGGGAACTATAGACATCATGGGGCAGCACCTCCTTTTTCCCCTGGAGAAGCTTGGCACTCCCCAGCTAGGTCAGTGCCTTCGGGCCTAGGATCTCAGCTGCTTGGTACCCTCCAGCCCAGTCCTTTGCCACAAGGCTAAGTGCAAGGTCCTGGGGGGTGTAGGCTTGGCGGCAGCCTGAGGAGTCCCGGGGGGGTGTCTAAAGGAGTGCACTAAGCTGGGGAGGCCATCCGGAAGATGGCTGTCTGGGGGGCAGGTGCAGTGAGGGGAATTGGCGCCCAGATGGGTGGTTGGGGCCACCCCCTCCTATCCTTAATACCCCTCCCCCAGTCCCTCTCCCAGCCCCTCCCCCAGCCCCTTCCCCCCCAGGCAGGTTTGTTACAGGGAAGCTGTTGGCGTTCGGAAAGCGCCAGAAAGACGATACCCGATTGGAGGATTCTTCCACCGTACATCTGTCAAAGGCGGCGAGATAGGCGGGCATCTCGACCAATGAGGAAGCGATATGCCAACGGCCGGCCAATCACTGCGCCTTCCATCGAACGACTCAACAATGAGTTACTTAGCACCTGCGGAATGAGTCGGAGAGTCCTGGCGTTGAGCGAGGAGTAGCCGCCCGAGCCTCTGGGCCGGATGGTCCCTCGGCGCGCGGCTCCTCTCGGCGAAGCACTGGGCTGCCTTCTCCCTCTGTTGGGTCCCTGGACCAGCACCTGGTCCGTAGGGACTAAGGAGAGGGAGGACTGGGAGGCTTGAGGGGAGGCGGGGTGACCGAGGAAGCGCGCAGGCTGTGGGAACCGCGCTTTTTGGCCTGTGGGGAGGCAGGCCTGAGGGGACCAGAGACTAAGAGACCTGAGGAGAAGGGGGATGGGGCTGAGGGGACGAGGGACTGGGAGGCCTGAGGGGAGGGAGACCTGAGAGGACGAGGAACTGGTAGGCCTGAGGGGACTAGGGACTGGGAAGCCTCAAGAAAGGTGGGGCCTGAGGAAAAGCTGGGGGAAGGGGCTCGCAGAGTGAAGGCTCGATGGGGGGGCCTGAGGGAAGGCTCAATAGGGGGCCCTGAGGGGAGGCCGGGTGGGGGCCTGAGGGACAGGCCAGGGCCCTTCTAAGCCAAGGCAGTCTCCAATGTACCTTTTTTTTGTAGGTGCTGGTGATCCCCAGGGACCAACATGGAGAGGCAGTTTCATTTTTCCCGGCTGAAAGGTACACAGATTTCCAGGGAATGCTATGGGGGGGGGCTTGGTTTGGTAGTCCACATCAGGAGGCAGGCCTAGGGAAGAGAGTATGAGGCTGGTGGAGGGCCAGTCTTACTAGGGAATTGGAGGGAGAGGGGTGGGGGGAAGGGTTGCCTAGGGGCCCACTGGGCCCTTCTCAGGTTCCTAACCATGGGAATCTACTGATTTTCCCTTCACATAAAGTACTCTGGGTAAGTGAGGGTTGTCATAAGGCTCCCTAAATGCAGCTCCAGCAGGCCTATCTTGGAATCAGGTAATTCTGCATTCAAATCTTGCCTCTAATGCATTGACTGAGTGACTAGTGGGTGACTTTGTCCCCTCAGGCTTCCTAGTCCATGGCCCCCAATGGTGTCCCCCCAGTCTAGCCTCCCTTCATAACCTCACTTTCTTCAGAAACCCTCACCTGGCCTTCTCTCAGCCCCCATCCCATTGAGTCCTTCCTGAGGTCCTTCTCCCAGGCTTCCCAGGCCCTCATCACTTCAGGCTCCCTGTCTCCTTAGGCTTCCCAGTCCATAATCCCCCTCCTTCCTTAGTACCCCTCATTTCAATCTCTCTTCATACCTTTTTCTCCTAAAGACTCCCCATAGAGCATTCCCTCAGGCCCTCCCATGGAACCCTCCCTCAGGCCGTCCTCCTCAGGCTTATCAGGCCCTTATCCCCTAAAGCCCCCCTGGCCCCTTAGGCTTCCCAGTCCATCTTCTCCCTCAAGTGCTCCCCCAGTGGTTTCCTTTCATAACCTCCCTCCCCACAGGACCCCCCACAGAGCCTTCCCTCAGTCCTCCCTCCCCTCAGGCTTACCAGCCTCAACCCCTCAGGCCCCCTTTCTTATTAAGCTTCCCAGTCTATAGTCTCCTTGCAGGGTCCCCCTTTCAAGTCCAGTCTCCCTTCATATCCTTCCTTCTCTCAAGCCCCTCCCCCCATCCTGCCCTCCCTCAGGACCCCCTCTCAGGCTTACCAGGCCCTCATCCCCCAGGCCCCCCTGTCTCCTTAGACTTCCTAGTCTATAGACTCCTTGCAGCCCCCCCCCCCCACTTCAAGTCCAGTCTCCCTTCAGACCCTTCCTTCTCTCAAGCCCCTCCCCCCATCTGGCCTTCCTTCAGGCCCCCCCCCCCCAGGCTCACCAAGCCTTCATCCCCTCAGGCCCCCCGTCCCTTTAGGCTTCCCAGTCTGTTGTCCCCTTCTGCCCTCAACACCCCCAGTCCAATCTGCCTTCATACCTTTTTTCCCCTCAGACTCCCCATGGAGCCCTCCCTGAGGCCCTCCTCCCCTCAGGCTTACCAGGCCCTCATCTCTTCTTGCCCCTTATCCCCTTAGGCTTCCCAGTCCATAGTCTCCCTCAAGTGCCTCCCAGTACAGTTTCCTTTTATAACCCCCTCTCTCAGACCTCCCTCACAGAGCCTTCTTTCAGCCCCCCCATCCAGCCTTCCCTCAGGCCCCCCTATCGACCCCTACCTCAGGTCCCCCCTCTCCTCAGGCTTACCAGGTCCTCATCCCCACAGGCCCCCTGTCCCCCTAGCTTCTCAGTCCATAGCTCCACTCAACACCCCCAAGTCCAGTCTCCCTTCATTCTTCCCAGGCCATAGTCTCCCTCAAGTGCCCCCTTGTACAGTTTCCTTTCATAACACACCCTCCCCTCAAACCCCTCCCCCCATGGAGACCTCCCTCAGGCCCCCCCCCTCAGGCTTACCAGGCCCTCATCCCCTCAGCCCCCTGTCCCCTTAGGCTTCCCAGTACATAGTCTCCTTGCAGGGCCCCCCCCTTCAAGTCCAGTCTCCTTTCATATCCTTCTTTCTCTCAACCACCACCCCCTCCATCTAGCCTTCCCTTAGGCCCCCCTCTCAGGCTTACCAAGCCTCATCCCCTCAGGCCTCCTGTCTCCTTAGGCTTCCCATTCTGTAGTCTCCCTCAAGTATCCCCCTCAGTGCAGTTTCTTTTTATACCCCCCTCCCCTCAGCCTCCCCTATGGAACCTTATCTCAGACCCCCCCCAATGGAGCCCTCCTTCAGGCCCCCCTCCTCAGGCTTACCAGGCCCTCATCCCCTCAGGCTCCCTGTCCTCTTAGGCTTCCAAGTCCATAGTTCACTCAATACCCCTAAGTCCAGTCTCCCTTCATTCAGGCTTCCCAGGCCATAGTCTCCCTCAGTTGCCCCCTTGTGCAGTTTCCTTTCATAACATACCCTCCCCTCAAACCCCTCCCCCCATGGAGACCTCCCTCAGGCCCCCCTCCTCAGGCTTACCAGGCCCTCATCCCCTCAGGCCCCCTGTCCCCTTAGGCTTCCCAGTACATAGTCTCCTTGCAGGGCCCCCCCCTTCAAGTCCAGTCTCCTTTCATATCCTTCTTTCTCTCAACCACCACCCCCTCCATCTAGCCTTCCCTTAGGCCCCCCTCTCAGGCTTACCAAGCCTCATCCCCTCAGGCTCCTGTCTCCTTAGGCTTCCCATTCTGTAGTCTCCCTCAAGTATCCCCCTCAGTGCAGTTTCTTTTTATACCCCCCTCCCCTCAGCCTCCCCTATGAACCTTATCTCAGACCCCCCCCAATGGAGCCCTCCTTCAGGCCCCCCTCCTCAGGCTTACCAGGCCCTCATCCCCTCAGCTCCCTGTCCTCTTAGGCTTAGGCTTCCAAGTCCATAGTTCACTCAATACCCCTAAGTCCAGTCTCCTTCATTCAGGCTTCCCAGGCCATAGTCTCCCTCAGTTGCCCCCTTGTGCAGTTTCCTTTCATAACATACCCTCCCCTCAAACCCCTCCCCCCATGGAGACCTCCCTCAGGCCCCCCTCCTCAGGCTTACCAGGCTCTCATCCCCTCAGGCACTCTGTAGGCTTCCCAGTCCATAGTCTCTCTTTCATATCCTTCTTTCTCTCAACCCCCCCCCCCCTCCATCTAGCCTTTCCTTAGCCCCCCTCTCAGGCTTACCAGGCCCTCATCCCGTCAGGGCCCCTGTCCCCTTAGGCTTCCCAGACCATAGTGTCCCCCAAGTGTCCCCCCCAGTGCAGTTTCTTTTTATACCTCCCTTCCCTCAGCCTCCCCTATGGAGCCTTACCTCAGACACCCCCCCCCCCCATGGAGCCCTCCCTTAGGGCCCCCTCCTCAGGCTTACCAGGTCCTCATCCCCATAGCCCCCTGTTCCCTTAGGCTTCCCAGTCCATAGTTCTACTCAACACCCCCAAGTCCATTCTCCCTTCATTCAGGCTTCCCAGGCCATAGTCTCCCTCAAGTGCCCCCTTGTACAGTTTCCTTTCATAACACACCTTCCCCTCAGATACCCCATGAAGACCTCCCTCAAGCCCCCCTCCTCAGGCTTACCAGGCCCTCATCCCCTCAGGCCCCCTGTCACCCTTAGGCTTCCCAGTACATAGTCTCCTTGCAGGCCCCCCCTTCAAGTCCATCTCCTTTCATATCCTTCTTTCTCTCAACCACCACCCCCTCCATCTAGCCTTCCCTTAGGCCCCCCTCTCAGGCTTACCAGGCCCTCATCCCCTCAGGCCCCCTGTCTCCTTAGCATCCCATTCTGTAGTCCTCCCTCAAGTATCCCCCTCAGTGCAGTTTCTTTTTATACCCCCCTCCCTTCAGCCTCCCCTATGGAACCTTATCTCAGACCCCCCCCCCAATGGAGCCCTCCTTCAGGCCCCCTCCTCAGGCTTACCAGGCCCTCATCCCCGCAGGCTCCCTGTCCTCTTAGGCTCCAAGTCCATAGTTCACTCAATAACCCAAGTCCATCTCCCTTCATTCAGGCTTCCCAGGCATAGTCTCCCTCTTAGTTGCCCCCTTGTGCAGTTTCCTTTCATAACACACCCTCCCCTCAAACCCCCCCCCCCATGGAGACCTCCCTCAGGCCCCCCTCCTCAGGCTTACCAGGCTCTCATCCCCTCAGGCACTCTGTAGCTTCCCAGTCCATAGTCTCCTTTCATATCCTTCTTTCTCTCAACCCCCCTCCCACTCCATCTACGCCTTCCTTAGCCCCCCCTCTCAGGCTTACCAGGCCCTCATCCCGTCAGGCCCCCTGTCCCCTTAGGCTTCCCAGACCATAGTGTCCCTCAAGTGTCCCCCCATGCAGTTTCTTTTTATACCTCCCTTCCCTCAGCCTCCCCTATGGAGCCTTACCTCAGACACCCCCCCCCCCCATGGAGCCCCCCTTAGGCCCCCCTCCTCAGCTTACCAGTCCCATCCCTATATCCCCAAGGCCCCCTGTCCCCTTAGGCTTCCCATACATAGTCTCCTTGCAGGGCCCCCCCTTCAAGTCCATCTCCTTTCATATCCTTCTTTCTCTCAACCACCACCCCCTCCATCTAGCCTTCCCTTAGGCCCCCCCTCTCAGCTTACCAAGCCCTCATCCCCTCAGGCCCCCTGTCTCCTTAGCTTCCCATTCTGTAGTCTCCCTCAAGTATCCCCCTCAGTGCAGTTTCTTTTTATACCCCCCCTCCCTTCAGCCTCCCCTATGGAACCTTATCTCAGACCCCCCCCCAATGGAGCCCTCCTTCAGGGCCCCCTCCTCAGGCTTACCAGGCCCTCATCCCCATCCCCTCAGGCACTCTGTAGGCTTCCCAGTCCATAGTCCCTCCTTTCATATCCTTCCTTCTCTCAACCCCCCCCCCCCCCCCATCTAGCCTTCCCTTAGGCCCCCCCCCACTCAGGCTTACCAAGCCCTCATCCCCTCAGGCCCCCTGTCTCCTTAGGCTTCCCATTCTGTAGTCTCCCTCAAGTATCCCCCTCAGTGCAGTTTCTTTTTATACCCCCCCTCCCTTCAGCCTCCCCTATGGAACCTTATCTCAGACCCCCCCCAATGGAGCCCTCCTTCAGGGCCCCCTCCTCAGCTTACCAGCCCTCATCCCCTCAGGCACTCTGTAGGCTTCCCAGTCCATAGTCTCCTTTCATATCCTTCCCTCTCTCAACCCCCCCCCCCCATCTAGCCTTTCCTTAGGCCCCCCCTCTCAGGCTTACCAGGCCCTCACCCCCTCAGGCCCCCTGTCCCCTTAGGCTTCCCAGACCATAGTGTCCCTCAAGTATCCCCCCCAGTGCAGTTTCTTTTTATACCCCGCTCCCCTCAGCCTCCCCTATAGAGCCTTACCTCAGACCCCCCCCATGGAGCCCTCCCTTAGGGCCCCCTCCTCAGGCTACCAGGTCCTCATCCCCAAGGCCCCCTGTTCCCTTAGGCGTCCCATCCATAGTTCTACTCAACACCCCCAAGTCCAGTCTCCCTTCATTCAGGCTTCCCAGGCCATAGTCTCCCTCAAGTGCCCCCTTGTGCAGTTTCCTTTTATAACACACCCTCCCCTCAGCCCCCCCATGGAGACCCCCCTGAGGGCCCCCTCCTCAGGCTTACCAGGCCCTCATCCCCTCATGCCCCCTGTCTCCTTAGGCTTCCCATTCTGTAGTCTCCCTCAAGTATCCCCCCCAGTGCAGTTTCTTTTTATACCCCGCTCCCCTCAGCCTCCCCTATGGAGCCTTACCTCAGACCCCTCCCATGGAGCCCTCCCTCAGGGCCCCCTCCTCAGGCTTACCAGGTACCCCACAGGCCCCCTATCCCCTTAGGCTTCCCAGTCCATAGTTCTGCTCAACACCCCCAAGTCCAGTCCTCCCTTCATTCAGGCTTCCTAGGCATAGTGTCCCTCAAGTTCCCCTCCCCCCCCGTTGCAGTTTCTTTTTATACCCCCCCTCCCCTCAGCCTCCCCTATGGAACCTTATCTCAGACCCCCCCCAATGGAGCCCTCCTTCAGGGCCCCCTCCTCAGGCTTACCAGGCCCTCATCCCCTCAGGCACTCTGTAGGCTTCCCAGTCCATAGTCTCCTTTCATATCCTTCCTTCTCCCAACCCCCCCCCCCCCCCCATCTAGCCTTTCCTTAGCCCCCCCTCTCAGGCTTACCAGGCCCTCACCCCCTCAGGCCCCCTGTCCCCTTAGGCTTCCCAGACCATAGTGTCCCTCAAGTATCCCCCCCAGTGCAGTTTCTTTTTATACCCCGCTCCCCTCAGCTCCCCTATGGACCTTACCTCAGACCCCTCCCATGGAGCCCTCCCTCAGGCCCCCTCCTCAGGCTTACCAGTACCCCACAGGCCCCCTATCCCCTTAGGCTTCCCAGTCCATAGTTCTGCTCAACACCCCCAAGTCCAGTCTCCCTTCATTCAGGCTTCCTAGCCATAGTGTCCCTCAAGTTCCCCCCCCCCCCGGTTCAGTTTCTTTTATAACCCCCCCTCCCCTCAGCCTCCCCTATGGAACCTTATCTCAGACCCCCCCCATGGAGCCCTCCCTCAAGCCCCCCTCTCAGGCTTACCAGGCCCTCATCCCCTCAGGCACCCTGGTTGCTTCCCAGTCCATAGTCTCCTTGCAGGCCCCCCCCCCCAACCGCTTCAAGTCCAGTCTCCTTTCATATCCTTCCTTCTCTCAGTCCCCCCCCCTCCATCTAGCCTTCCCTTAGGCCCTCCTCTCAGCTTACCAGGCCCCCACCCCCTCAGGCCCCCTGTCCCCTTAGGCTTCACATTCTGTAGTCTCCCTCAAGTGTCCCCCCCCCCCCAGTGCAGTTTCTTTTTATACCCCTCTCCCCTCAGCCTCTCTTATGGAGCCTTACCTCAGACCCCCCCCCCCATGGAGCCCTCCCTCAGGCCCCCTCCTCAGGCTTACCAGGCCCTCATCCCCTCAGGCACTCTGTAGGCTTCCCAGTCCATAGTCTCCTTTCATATCCTTCTTTCTCTCAACCCCCCCACTCCATCTAGCCTTTCCTTAGGCCCCCCTCTCAGGCTTACCAGGCCTCATCCCGTCAGGGCCCCTGTCCCCTTAGGCTTCCCAGACCATAGTGTCCCTCAAGTGTCCCCCCCAGTGCAGTTTCTTTTTATACCTCCCTTCCCTCAGCCTCCCCTATGGAGCCTTACCTCAGACACCCCCCCCCCCATGGAGCCCTCCCTTAGGGCCCCCTCCTCAGGCTTACCAGGTCCTCATCCCCATAGGCCCCCTGTCCCCTTAGGCTTCCCAGTACATAGTCTCCTTGCAGGCCCCCCCTTCAAGTCCAGTCTCCTTTCATATCCTTCTTTCTCTCAACCACCACCCCCTCCATCTAGCCTTCCCTTAGGCCCCCCTCTCAGGCTTACCAAGCCCTCATCCCCTCAGGCCCCCTGTCTCCTTAGGCTTCCCATTCTGTAGTCTCCCTCAAGTATCCCCCTCAGTGCAGTTTCTTTTTATACCCCCCCTCCCTTCAGCCTCCCCTATGGAACCTTATCTCAGACCCCCCCCAATGGAGCCCTCCTTCAGGCCCCCTCCTCAGGCTTACCAGGCCCTCATCCCCTCAGGCACTCTGTAGGCTTCCCAGTCCATAGTCTCCTTTCATATCCTTCCTTCTCTCAACCCCCCCCCCCCCCATCTAGCCTTTCCTTAGGCCCCCCTCTCAGGCTTACCAGGCCTCACCCCCTCAGGCCCCCTGTCCCCTTAGGCTTCCCAGACCATAGTGTCCCTCAAGTATCCCCCCCAGTGCAGTTTCTTTTTATACCCCGCTCCCCTCAGCCTCCCCTATAGAGCCTTACCTCAGACCCCCCCCATGGAGCCCTCCCTTAGGGCCCCCTCCTCAGGCTTACCAGGTCCTCATCCCCATAGGCCCCCTGTTCCCTTAGGCTTCCCAGTCCATAGTTCTACTCAACTCACCCCCCAAGTCCAGTCTCCCTTCATTCAGGCTTCCCAGGCCATAGTCTCCCTCAAGTGCCCCCTTGTGCAGTTTCCTTTTATAACACACCCTCCCCTCAGCCCCCCCATGGAGACCTCCCTGAGGCCCCCTCCTCAGGCTTACCAGGCCCTCATCCCCTCATGCCCCCTGTCTCCTTAGGCTTCCCATTCTGTAGTCTCCCTCAAGTATCCCCCCCAGTGCAGTTTCTTTTTATACCCCGCTCCCCTCAGCCTCCCCTATGGAGCCTTACCTCAGACCCCTCCCATGGAGCCCTCCCTCAGGCCCCCTCCTCAGGCTTACCAGGTACCCCACAGGCCCCCTATCCCCTTAGGCTTCCCAGTCCATAGTTCTGCTCAACACCCCCAAGTCCAGTCCTCCCTTCATTCAGGCTTCCTAGGCCATAGTGTCCCTCAAGTTCCCCTCCCCCCCCTTGCAGTTTCTTTTTATACCCCCCCTCCCCTCAGCCTCCCCTATGGAACCTTATCTCAGACCCCCCCCAATGGAGCCCTCCTTCAGGCCCCCTCCTCAGGCTTACCAGGCCCTCATCCCCTCAGGCACTCTGTAGGCTTCCCAGTCCATAGTCTCCTTTCATATCCTTCCTTCTCTCAACCCCCCCCCCCCCCCATCTAGCCTTTCCTTAGGCCCCCCTCTCAGGCTTACCAGGCCCTCACCCCCTCAGGCCCCCTGTCCCCTTAGGCTTCCCAGACCATAGTGTCCCTCAAGTATCCCCCCCAGTGCAGTTTCTTTTTATACCCCGCTCCCCTCAGCCTCCCCTATGGAGCCTTACCTCAGACCCCTCCCATGGAGCCCTCCCTCAGGCCCCCTCCTCAGGCTTACCAGGTACCCCACAGGCCCCCTATCCCCTTAGGCTTCCAGTCCATAGTTCTGCTCAACACCCCCAAGTCCAGTCTCCCTTCATTCAGGCTTCCTAGGCCATAGTGTCCCTCAAGTTCCCCCCCCCCCCGGTTCAGTTTCTTTTTATACCCCCCCTCCCCTCAGCCTCCCCTATGGAACCTTATCTCAGACCCCCCCCATGGAGCCCTCCCTCAAGCCCCCCTCTCAGGCTTACCAGGCCCTCATCCCCTCAGGCACCCTGTTGCTTCCCAGTCCATAGTCTCCTTGCAGGCCCCCCCCCCCAACCGCTTCAAGTCCAGTCTCCTTTCATATCCTTCCTTCTCTCAGTCCCCCCCTCCATCTAGCCTTCCCTTAGGCCCTCCTCTCAGGCTTACCAGGCCCTCACCCCCTCAGGCCCCCTGTCCCCTTAGGCTTCCCATTCTGTAGTCCTCCCTCAAGTGTCCCCCCCTCCAGTGCAGTTTCTCTTTATACCCCTCTCCCCTCAGCCTCTCCTATGGAGCCTTACCTCAGACCCCCCCCCCCCATGGAGCCCTCCCTCAGGCCCCCTCCTCAGGCTTACCAGGCCCTCATCCCCTCAGGTCCCCTGTTCCCTTAGTCTTCCCAGTCCATAGTTCTGCTCAACACCCCCAAGTCCAGTCTCCCTTCATTCAGGCTTCCCAGGCCATAGTCTCCCTCAAGTGCCCCCTTGTGCAGTTTCCTTTCATAACACACCCTCCCCTCAGACCCCCCATGGAGACCTCCCTGAGGGCCCCCTCCTCAGGCTTACCAGGCCCTCATCCCCTCATGCCCCCTGTCTCCTTAGGCTTCCCATTCTGTAGTCTCCCTCAAGTATCCCCCCAGTGCAGTTTCTTTTTATACCCCTCCCCTCAGCCTCCCCTATGGAGCCTTACCTCAGACCCCTCCCATGGAGCCCTCTCTCAGGACCCCCTCCTCAGGCTTACCAGGTACCCCACAGGCCCCCTATCCCCTTAGGCTTCCCAGTCCATAGTTCTGCTCAACACCCCCAAGTCCAGTCTCCCTTCATTCAGGCTTCCTAGGCCATAGTGTCCCTCAAGTTCCCCCCCCCCGGTTCAGTTTCTTTTTATACCCCCCCTCCCCTCAGCCTCCCCTATGGAACCTTATCTCAGACCCCCCCCCCCTCATGGAGCCCTCCCTCAAGCCCCCCTCTCAGGCTTACCAGGCCTCATCCCCTCAGCCCCCTGTTCCCTTAGTCTTCCCAGTCTACAGTCTCCTTGCAAGACCCCCTCCTTCAAGTCCAGTCTCCTTTCATATCCTTCCTTCTCTCAGTCCCCCCCTCCATCTAGCCTTCCCTTAGGCCCTCCTCTCAGGCTTACCAGGCCCTCACCCCCTCAGGCCCCCTGTCCCCTTAGGCTTCACATTCTGTAGTCTCCCTCAAGTGTCCCCCCCCCCCCAGTGCAGTTTCTTTTTATACCCCTCTCCCCTCAGCCTCTCTTATGGAGCCTTACCTCAGACCCCCCCCCCCCCCATGGAGCCCTCCCTCAGGCCCCCTCCTCAGGCTTACCAGGCCCTCATCCCCTCAGGCCCCCTGTTCCCTTAGTCTTCCCAGTCTACAGTCTCCTTGCAAGACCCCCTCCTTCAAGTCCAGTCTCCTTTCATATCCTTCCTTCTCTCAATACCCCCCCTCCATCTAGCCTTCCCTTAGGCCCCCCTCTCAGGCTTACCAGGCCCTCACCCCCTCAGGCCCCCTTTCCCCTTAGCCTTCCCAGGCCATAGTGTCCCTCAAATGTCCCCCCAGTGCAGTTTCCTTTCATACACCCCTCTCCTCAGACCCCCCCTCACAGAGCCTTCCCTCAGGTCCCCCTCCCCTCAGTCCCCCTGTCCCCTTAGGCTTCCCAGTCCATAGTCTCCCTCAAGTGCCCCCCCCCCCAGTGCAATTTCCTTTCATATCTCTCTCCCCTCAGGTCCCCCTTCTCCTCAGGCTTACCAGGACCTCTTCCCCTCAGGCCCTCTGTGCCTTTAGGCTTTCCAGTCCCTAGACTCCCTGTGGCCTCCCCCCAGTCTAACTTCTCTTTATACGCCTTCTCCCTTCAGGTCCCCCACTGAACCTTTCCTCAGGTCATGCCCCCATGGAGCCTTGTCTCAGGCTTGCCTCCCCTCAGACCTTGTCTTCATTCTACAATCTTACAGGAGATTGTGGGGCCAAAGCTCTCCTGACAAAGAGCTCAGTGAGCAGGCCTGAAAAAGGGTTAGGGGGAGGAGGGGGGAGACTTAGGGAAGGCTTGCTGGGGGCTCCGAGGGGAAGGGGGATATGAAGGGAGGCTGGATTAGGCTGGCACTGAAGTTTAAGGGGACAGGAGGCCTGAGGGGACAAGGGCCTGCAGAGGAAGCCTGAGGGAGGGCTCAGTGGGGGAGCCGGAGGGAGGGCTCAGTGGGGGAGCCGGAGGGAGGGCTCAGTGTGGGGGCCTGAGGGAGGGCTGGTTAGGGGGGGGCCTCCTAATTTATATAAAACATAAATTATATAAATAAGAATATTTAATATTTATATTCTATTTCATATATCATTTTAATATTATAATTTTATATTATAAATTATTATTATATATTATATATAAAATATATTGTAATAGGGGGGCATGAGGAGGGCTCTGTAGGGGGGGCCTGAGGGAGGGCTCCGTGAGGGGGCCTGAGGGAGGGCTGTGGGGAAGGGCCTCCTAATTTATATGAAATATAAATTATATAAATAAGTATTTAATATTTATATTCTATTTCATACAACATTTTAATATTATATTATATATGTTATATTGTAGTGGGGGGCCTGAGGGAGGGCTCTGAGGGGGGGCTTGAGGAGGGCTGGTTGGGGGGCCCTCCTAATTTATACAAAAATAAATTATATAAATAAGTATATTTAATATTTATATTCTATTTCATATAATATTTTAATATTATATCATAAATTATATATAAAATATTTTATTGTAGTGTGGGGGCATGAGGGAAAGCTCAGTAGGGAGGCATGAGGGAGGGCTCATTGGGGGCATTAAGGGAGGGCTCAGTGTGGGGGCCTGAGGGAGGGCTTAGTGGGGGGCTTGAAGGAAGGCTGGTTGGGGGGCCCTACTAATTTATATAATATATAAATAATTATATTTAACATTTATGTTCTATTTCATATAACATTTTAATATTATATTATAAATTATTAAATTATATATTTTATGTAAAATACATTGTAGTGAGGGGGCTTGAGGGAGGGCTGGTTGGGGGGCCCTCCTAATTTATATAATATATAAATAAATGTTTAATATTTATATTCTATTTTATATAACATTTTAATATTATATTATACATTATATATGAAATATTTTATTGTAGTGGGGGGCCCGGAGAAAGGGCTGGTTAGGGACCCTCATAATTTATATAACATACAAGTACATTTAATATTTCTATTCTATCTCATATAATATTTTAATATTATAAATTATTATATATTACATAATAATATTTTATTATACTGGGGGGGCCTGAGGGAGGGCTTAGTGAGGGGGCTTGAGGGAGGGCTGGTTGGGGGGCCCTCCTAATTTATACAACATATAAATAAGTATATTTAGTATTTATATTCTATTTCATATGACATTTTAATATTATATTATAAGTTATTATATTATATATTATATATGAAATATTTTATTTTAGTGGGGGGGCCTGAGGAGAGGGTTCCATGGTGGGGCCTGAGGGAAGGCTCAGTGGGGGGGTGGCTGAGGGAGGACTTTGTGGGGGAGCTTGAAGAAGGTCTGTTTAGGAGGGCCCTCCTAATTTATATAATGTATAAATAAGTATATTTAATATTTCTATTCTATCTTATATGATATTCTAATATTATAAATTATTATATATTATATAAAAATATTGTATTATACTGGGGGGGCTGAGGGAAGGCTCAGTGAGAGGGCCTGAGGGAGGCTTAGTGAGGGGGCTTGAGGGAGGGATGGTTTGGGGGGCCCTCCTAATTTATATAACATATAAATAAGTATATTTAGTATTTATATTCTATTTCATATAACATTTTAATATTATATTATAAATTATTATATTATATATAAAATATTTTATTTTAGGGGGGGGGCCTGAGGAGAGGGTTCCATGGTGGGGCCTGAGGGAAGGCTCAGTGTGGGGGTGGCTGAGGGAGGGCTCCGTGGGGGAGCTTCAAGGAGGGCTGTTTGGGGGGCCCTCCTAATTTATATAATATATAAATAAGTATATTTAATGTTTATATACTAATTCATACAATATTTTAATATTATATTATAAATGATAATATTATATATTTTATAGAAAATATTATATTGTAGTGAGGGGGCCTGAGGGAGGGCTCAGAGGGGGAGCTTGAAGGAAGGCTGTTTGGGGGGCCCTCTTAATTTATATAATATAAAATAAGTATATTTAATATTTATATTCTATTTCATATAACATTTTAATATCATATTATAAATGATAATATATATTTTATATAAAATATTATATTGTAGTGAGGGGGCCTGAGGGAGGGATCAGTGGGGGGGCCTATGGGAGGGCTAAGGGAGGGTTCTGTGCGGGGGCTTGAGGGAGTGCTGGTTGGGGGACCCTCCTAATTTATATAATATATAAATAAGTATATTTAATATTTATATTCTATTTCATATAATATTTTTAATATTATATTATAAATTATTATATTATATATTATATAAAATATTTTATTGTAGTGGGGGCCATGAAGGAGGGCTCAGTGGGGGGGTCTGAGGGAGGGTTCTTTTGGGTCCCTCCTAATTTATATAATATATAAGTAAGTATATTTAATATTCTGTTTTATAAAACAGTTTAATATCATATTATAAATTATTATATCATATATTATATAAAAATATTATATTGTAGTGGGGGGGCCTGAGGGAGGGCTTTGTGGGGGGCCTGAGGGATGGCTCCATGGGGGGCCTTGAAGGCTGGTTGGGGGGCCTCCTAATTTATATAAAAATATAAATTACATAAATTTATATTCTGTTTAATATAATATTTTAATATTATATTAAAAAATAAAATATTTTATTGTAGTGGGGGGTCTGAGGAAGGGCTTAGTGGGGGGGCCTGAGGGAGGGCTCTGTGGGGGAGCTTGAGGGAGGGCTGGTTTGGGGGCTCTCCTAACTTATATAATATATAAATAAGTATATTTAGTATTTATATTCTATTTCATATAACATTTTAATATTATATTATAAATTATTATATTATCTGTTATATATAAAATATTTTATTTTAGTGGGAGGGCCTGAGGAGAGGGTTTCATGGGGGAGTCTGAGGGAGTACTCCATGGGGGTCCTTAGGGAAGGCTCAGTAGGGGGGGTGGCTGAGGGAGGGCTCTGTGGGGGAACTTGAAGGAATGCTGTTTGGGGGACCCTCCTAATTTATATAATATATCAATAAGTATATTTAATATTTATATACTATTTCAGATAACATTTTAATATTATATTATAAATTATAATATATATTTTATATAAAATATTATATTGTAGTGAGGGGGCCAGAGGGAAGGCTCAGTGGGGGAGCTTGAAGGAAGGCTGTTTGGGGAGGCCTCCTAATTTATATAATATTAAAATAAGTATATTTAATATATATTATATTTCATATAACATTTTAATATTGTATTATGAATGATAATATTATATATTTTATATAAAATATTATATTGTAGTGAGGGAGCCTGAGGGAGGGCTCCGGGGGGGAGGCTTAGGGAGGGTTCTTTGCGGGGGCTTGAGGGAGGGCTAGTTGGGGGACCCTCCTAATTTATATAATATATAAATAAGTATATTTAATATTTATATTCTATTTCATATAATATTTTAATATTTTATTATATTATATATTATATAAAATATTTTATTGTAGTGGGGGGCACGAAGGAGGGCTCAGTGGGGGGGCCTGAGGGAGGGTTCTGTTGGGTCCCTCCTAATTTATATAATATATAAGTAAGTATATTTAATATTCTGTTTCATAAAACATTTTAATATTATGTTATAAATTGTTATATATTATATAAAATATTATATGTAGTGGGGGGGCCTGAGGGACGGCTCCCTGGGGGGGCTTGAAGGAAGGCTGGTTGGGGGGCCTCCTAATTTATATAAAAATATAAATTAT